>NW_026897003.1:0-27997 GCF_033153095.1 Gastrolobium bilobum | reverse complement strand
TATTATGTTTAGTGTGTGCATGTGTGCTAGATTTCAAGCCAATCCTAAAGAATCACACTTAATTGTCGTAAAAAGAATATTGAGATATCTTATAGGCAATACCCAAGTGGGACTATGGTACCCAAAGGGAGCTCCATGTGAGCTTATAGGTTATTCCGATTCCGACTTTGCCAGTTGCAAATTGGATAGGAAAAGCACTAGTGGAACTTGCCACTTTCTTGGTTGTTCACTAGTTTCTTGGCATAGCAAGAAACAAAATAGTGTGGCATTGTCCGCGGTCGAAGCGGAATATGTGGCGGCCGGTAGTTGTTGTGCACAAATTATTTGGATGAAACAACAACTTAAGGACTTTGGGCTTGATCTTGATCATATCCTTATTAGGTGTGACAACACTAGTGCTATCAACATAACCAAAAATCCCATTATGCATTCAAGAACTTAACATATTGATATTTGTCATCACTTTATAAGAGATCATGTACAAAATGGTGATTGTGTTTTAGAACATGTTGAATCCTCCAAGCAATTAGCGGATATCTTTACAAAACCTCTCTCCAAGGATGTCTACACAAACCTAAGATGAGAAATTGGCTTAATTGATCCATCATGCTTGTAGACATATACATGCTTTCATTCTTATCATATCTTAATCACTAACTTGAGCATCGGAGCTTTCCCCAAAGTTTATTTGCAGGTACTTTATGTACTTGATATCTTGGAAAGAACATTGGAATAAATAACCTGGGTAGATGTAAGCCTTTAATGTTGAAGTTCCAATCACACCCTTGGAGGTATGCATATTAAGGTAACTTATCATTATGCATGGATTTAATCATAAAATGCATCAATTATCACTCATTTGAACGTTTATAAATTGAAAAATTTGCAAAAATTAGTTTTGTTCCTGTCCATTTACTGCATTCTGTACTGCAGTATCCGAATACTATACTTTACAAAAGTATTCGAATACTTTCATTCTCCAGAAAGTATTCGAATACCAATCGGAAAGTATTCGAATACTTTTCTCTCACAAAAAGTATTCGAATACCATACGAAAAGTATTCGAATACTTTTCTCTCACAGAAAGTATTCGAATACCTTACGAAAAGTATTCGAATACTCCTGCATTTATTGCTCTGATTTGGGGTTTTTATTCGAATACCCAACCCTATTTTCCCTTTTCTCTCTCACCGTGCCCTAAGTACCTTCCCCTCGGTCTCCTCTCTGCCTACAAGCGAGTCAAGCAATTGAGTTCTTGGACTCTGGTTCTAATTTTTATTTCATTTCCGTTCGAATTCTCACAGGTATGACTCCTTGAACCCTATCCTCTCTCTCTTCTTGAATGTCTCAAATGGTTTAGGGCTTTGGTATTCGGTTATTGGTATTATTGTGATTTTATTCTGATTTTATTTCTTCAACTCTTTCAACTGCGTTCATCGTGATATACATCAAATTTGATTGTGTTATTATTCTGATTAGGTCAGTTGCGTTTTAGGTCAGTTGTTTGTTTTTCCTTCTCCATGCTGCTTTCTCTACAACTCTCATATATGCTTGTCTGACGTTTGGACCATTTTCTCCGAAATAGTTCGTGTCTACTGGTTGTGTATTGCATAAGTAATCGAATACGGGTGAATAAGTATCCTAATACTTTTTTGTTTCAGAAAAGTATTCGAATACTTCTCCTTCAAAGAAAGTATTTGAATACCTTTCTAGAAGTATTCGAATACCTCTCTTCCACAGAGAGTATTCGAATACCAGTCACCAAGTAGTGGAATACTAGATATAATAGTATTCGAATACCAATAAAAGTATTTGAATACCACATGCTGCAGTTTGCTTTTCTGCTATTATTTTGGTGCTGCATTTGTCAAATCTTGGTTTCTGTATAATCTCTAACTGCCTATCCATTATATCACCATATTATCATCACACAGAATCACTATGCTTTATTTTTGATTGATTTATGCTTGATTCTGTCCACTGAATCTTTATGGTGGGTTCTAATCTTCAGGTACCCTCATGGCTAGCTCATCCACTCCGCGTTAGACTCGCTCAAAATCTATCCCTGATCTTCCAACTGCTGAGGCCGCTGATTTTACCCGCTATTTCCCTGATAACAGTGCTCAGCAAAATAAATTTTCCACTTACTATCTCCGCCGACCCATCATTGAGCCCAAATACCTCGACTCTGCCTTCTTTGTGGAGCAAGGATTTGAGATCACTACCATTCCGGAGAGGGTCCATTTGGTGGGATTTGTTGAGCTTCATCGCCCGTTTGTAGCACCCATGGTTTGGGCCTTCTATCAAAATCTGAGCTACAACGAATGTGTGCTGCAATCCAAGGTCAAGGATGTCACTATAAAAATCTATCCACAGGATTGGACCAACCTTATTGGTTTTGTTCGCTTTGGCGATCTCGAGTTTGATGGCTCTGACTACCGTGGCTATGAGGAATACCAGAGAGCAGAATTCGTCTGATCCATTGTTAGAGAAGGCATTTACAAACTTGGCATGGTCATGTTCTCTCCTCTATGTCTGACAGTGCCTAACCGGATTCTCCACTATCTTATCACTCATGTCATCTCACCTAGGGGGTAATCATGCTGTGGTGCTTAACACTGACTTGTTTTTCATGTGAGCTATTCTTCATAGGGCAACCATCTATTGGCTTGACACCATCAGCCGCATCATGCTCGCAGCTCATAATCATCAGACTTCTCCACTACCATTCCCTATGCTTGTCCAAGCTATTATGGAGTATAGCCAGGTTCCCATGAATGGAGAGGCCAAGACATCCTTAAAGAACAATCATAGAATTGCAAGTACACAGCTGAAAAAGTGTGGCCTTCGCCATGTAGCAGGCGAGTGGATCTACTCCTCCACTGCTCCTACTGCTGATCCTACGGATGAGGACGCTCCTCCTGTTCATGATGATGCTATTCCTGCTGATGCTCCTGCTACTGCGGATGCTTCTATCCCTCAGGCTCCTCCCCGTGCCCTTGACCGACGTCCTTGCACTCTAGACGATATCATGGACTATCTGGTTGACATGAACGACACCATGGACAGTCGTCTCACCTGCATCGAGCATCATCTTGGCCTGCTTAACGAGGATAACGACACTGAGGGCCTCTCTCCTCCTGGCTCATCGGAGATATGACGCCCGCAATCACCTTCCTTATGCATCTCTATCTTTTTGATGTCACTGACCTCTGATGCTGACTTTTGCTTTTTGGGTTTACTTATATTATCTGGTTGGATGTTGACTTTTAATGATGCCTATGACTTTATTTATCATGATTTGCATTTCCATTTCCTATGACTTTTAAGAGCAAATCATTCAACACACAAGATCAAGATTGAATCATGCTCTTGAGAGCTTAGATCTAAATGTAAAGGTAATTGATTAATGATGCATAAATGAGCTCAAAGGATATTTTACTCTATGCATGCATTATCCATGTCATCTATCACTTAAAAAGCTTTAATTATTATGAAAAAGACCCTTGACATATTTCATAACCTCAAAACATTCTATACAAGTCAAGGAAATACATTAAAAGTGATTAGAGACTAAAAGGTATGCTTTACAACTCATAAAACTGCATAATTGATGTTCTGTCGAGAAAGTATTCGAATACTCTCTTGATTGTATTCAAATACTTGTGCTGAGAATAAAGTATTCGAATACCTTAAGAAAAGTATTTGAATACCAGTTGAAGTATTCGAATACCTCACGAATAGTATTCAAATACTTACTGGACAGTAAGCAGTATAACGGCTATAAACGGCTAGTTTTGCGAAAAGGAGTGTGCAAAGAGTCATGAAGGCTCTCCATAAATAGTGATCACTGTTCCCCTTGATGGGACACCTTTCAAAATCACAATTCTTGCTTTATTTCACATCATTTGCTTACTTTCCATCATCTTGATCATAAATCATCTTTGAGCTTTATTCTTGTGTCATTGATCAATACCTATAAGCTTCAACTTGTATAATCTGTACTTCAAGAGTACAAATCCTTTTCTAAATACTCTCATTCTGTTCATTTGTGTTGAGGGTAGTGAGACCCTAGTGAAAGAGGTTGCTCATAACCTAAGTAAGTGAGTGGAAGTGTAAATGTTTCAAGAATCTTTATTCTTGAAGGTTGTAGTGGTTTGTCAAACACCCTTGAAGCTTGATAATTAGTGGAAAGTTGAACGGGCGGTTTCAATCTGGACGTAGGTCACGGTGGTGGTGACCGAACCAGGATATATAGTGTTTGCAATCTCTCTAACTCTTTATCTCTTTACATTAGCATGTTTTGATTACTTGAACTTATTTATATCTCCACATTACATACTATTTGCTTGTATTAATTTCTATTCTCTAAGCTTTGCTTGTGCCAAATTATATTAACTCAAGAAAATCGCTTTCAAGAATGGAAGTGAGGCATTTTGTGAAAATTTCCCCCCTCTTGAGTTTGAGGCCACTTGTCCAACAGTTTAGGATAAGGAGCTCCAGCTATTAATCCTCTTTGGTTAACTTCTTTAGGTCTAAATGGATATTTATTCACTTCTAGTGAACGGACCATTATTGAGGCACTTATATAGTTACATTAGTGCAATAAAATAACCTTTTTGGAAAATGAGTGATTTCCATGTTGATACAATAATATGTTTTAGACCATACAATGATATTTGCAACTTAATGCTAAACATATATGCTGCGATTTTCATTTTTCCCAATATGGGAATCCTTCAGGGATATTTATATAAATATTATCATCAAGTGACCCTATAGTTACAATGTCCATTAAATGCATCTTAAGATGCATCATAGTTTCCATATTGATCAAGTAAAGGATTGTAATAAAATCCATTACGGGAGAATAAGAAACATAATAATTGTTATCGGGACTCTGGGAAAACACTTGTTCTTCCTTAATTGCCTCTTTTTATTCATTCCCGTCAGAATGCTTCTAGCATTCATGAATAGTTTTGGTTATATATCCAGATTATCTCGAGATAGCAAGAGCTATTGAGAAAGCAAATGAGTCGTTGATGACAGTAATAATTTTATCACATTTCCCCTGTATCAATATTGTTTATTACATATGTCTACATCAACTAAATCTTCGTTGTTTCCCATGACATCCAGATTTGGCCGTTCCTTAATCTCAAGACTGTTGTAATTATCAACTGCATTTATTTCACTAAGTTTTATTTTTTCGGGATTAACCTCTTCAGAATGAGTGATGAGTGACTTGTTTTCTTTCTTTCTTTTTTGCAGATTTATGCCTTTAGTCCCTACAGGTCATTCATGCTTTTGGTATTGACTAAACTAAAACATATTTTGTCCCATTGGAATCTCCACTTTAAGTGATGCATTCTCTACAGGAATATGAGAATTATTCACTCCATTCTGATGAGTAAATACATATGGTTTTTGTCTTCTTAAAAGTTTGCAAGTTTATGATATTTCAAACTTCAAGTTCTGTTATACTTGTATGTGGGCCAAAATAATTCATTTTATTTTATTTTTTATTCAAAAAAAATTTCTCAAGATTGACCAAGCTTCTAACTTTCTCTTCCTAATGTCGTGAAATGTCCCTCAATAAATATTTAATTAGTGAATTGTGTAATAAGCAAGTCATCCATTAGGGGCTCGAAGTACTTGATTCTATGAATCTCAAAATCTCAAATAAATGCTCAGTCATCTTTGAGGCCCCATTTTAGGATGCTAAAGAGGAGGTATATGGACATATATAGTACAACAAAAAATGCGCAAATAAGAAACATCAAGTTCACATCAACGTACAAGTTGAAGAAAGGAGTATGCTTAAAGCATCTAGGCTAGTGAACTTCTGGTTCATGGTCTTTTTTAAAAGCAATAACATATACACAAATATTACTTCATCTCTTCCCCTCATATTTCTAGAGTTTAATGATATGATATTTCTATATCGGGACCACTTTCATGTAGGGATGTGCAAAATAACCAAAATAACTGAATTGAATTGTACGTGAACTAAATTACACCTAAAAAAAATTGGATTTTAAAAAGTAATTCATGAACTAAACTGGTTTTTTCAAGTACAAATTGGTGTCATATCATGTTAATTCACAAAATAAAAAGCTCATATTTGTATTGAAGGTTTTGACATATTTTCAAATTCGCATTGTTTTCATGTCAAATGTATTCATGTTTGTGTCAGATCTCAATACAATACGAACATGACCCCCTTATGTGAACTGTCATCCCTAATGAAAGGGCCATATTTACCTTTTCTTTCTTTTTTTTATTTGATATATATATATATATATATATATATATGTTAGATAGGATTAATTTATATCAATGTAAGAATAATAAGTTTTACATCAAATTTTAACCATTGATTTTTGTGTATTTAATGGTTATGATTTATTAGAAACTAATAATTAATTAATGTGTGAAACTCAATAAATCACAACTATTAGATTCACAAAAATTAACGGTTAAAATTTGATATAAAATTTATATTCTTACACCGATATGTGTTGATCCTGTCCCTATATAATATAGGATCAATTTACACCTGAATAAAAATAATAAATCTTACTCCAAATCTTAACCATTGGTGTGAGTTGATCCTATAACTATCCCTGTCCCTATATATATATATTGCTTTTGCAATTTCAACCTAAGATCAAAAGTCTCTCCAAAAATGTTTATCCTATAATCAAATTTTCAATTTTGAAATTCAAACAGTCACTTTTAACTGGTGGTATTGCACACATAAATTTTTATTTTTATTTTTTCAATTTGATATCCTAAGACTTTAACCAATTTTCATATAACTCATAAAACTAGCACTAAAAATTTATTTACACAGGACATCGCATGAAATCAAATGACAGCAGCCAATGACAGAAAAAGAAGGGAAGAGACAGAGAGAGATAAAATTATGAATATTATATAAATTGTATTTTTGTTAGGTCAGTGAGAGAAATTGTTCATGCATAGAACATTAATTTCAAAAGTACCTTGTGGTCTATATATATATATATATATATATATATATATATATATATATATTTCTACGGCTAACTTTAGATGAAGTAATCGCACGTTGAACTCAATGGAAGCTAAACATTAAAAAATTATATACTGGATTGCGCAAGTACAAGAGTTGTATGCTTGCTTTCTAATTCACACATATGACATACCAGCTGTACAAACCCATGTATGTAACAAACAGAACCGATCATGAAATTTGCAGTACATTTTCTTTTCAAAGCAATGCATTACAAATATATATATATGTATCAGCATGCTTTTATAGATACCCATTAAACCCCGAATACATTGTGCCTGCAAAAATATCAGGTATCAAGCAGCAGCCTCATATACAACAATACTAGGTTTTTCTGTAATTGAACAACGTAAATACTATTTCTAAACAGTGATTGGTATCATAAATTCCGCTTTAACATCCATATTCCACTATTTCAGTTTCATGCTTTTCTCTGTAAGCTCTGGTCCCATCAATCTCCACCATTGTCGCATAAAATGAAGAATACTGATATATATATATATATATATATATATATATATATATATATATATTTGGGTCCTGTTTAAAACAGGTGTCCATTCACATGAAGCTCTGGTTACTTGTTTCACCTGCACCACTACTATCCAAAAGTAAAACTATTCATCAATAAAGATATAAAGAATAAGACATGATTTGAAATAAGAAGCAGCTAAGCAACTATTAACCCACCTCTTACGCTTGCTTTTGGAGCCACTAGAGGACGAAGGGTTAGTATGCCAATTCCTTTTTCTTTGATTTATGAACCAGTTATTTATCTGCTTTAATTGCAAACCTGTTTCCTGCACCAACCTAGCCTTGTCTTCTTCCTAAAAGTACATTCACGAGTGCAACTAAAATATCAGCAATTATCGAAGAGACAAATGTCCATCAATATCAACATATGTAGACCCATTCTTAGTTAGGTACATATATTAGGACAATAAACTTATAATACTGTGCTACTCAATGTACGAGTCATAGTTATCTCCTACATTAACGATATACTATATTCATCATTAGTGCTGAAAAAGTATATATTGTAGATAACTTTGAAAATAAAGGTGGTTTACATATGAATTGACACCGGCCTGTATCTATCTCTCTATGTATATGGAGCTTTTGACCCATTTAATATGAAAAAATAAATATTTTTCCAAAAGCCTAAACATTTGTTTTATGCCGGTATGTGCATTCAAGTTGCTCATAGGATGATATGCGATTTACACAAAATTGAGTGCGCACTTGAATACATGTGGTGTTCAGAGCACATTCACTTTTGTACAAGTCACGCATCTTCCCCGTCTTGATTTGATCACGCACACCTCTTATGAATGACTTGCAGCACGTGCCACGTGATAGGCACGTATCCGCTTTTGCACAAATAGCACACCTTCCCTATGTGCGATTTAAGAGGGTATACTCCCATGCGCGTCTCACTTAATTATTTTGACAAAATGTTTGGATTTTGGATCAATGAAGGAAAATATTTCCTTTTTCACATCATTATGGTCAAAAAGGTCTATAAGATCATTTTATATTGGTGTAAGTTATATTTTTCAATCTTTGTCATTAATCCCATATATATTTAACAACTTTATTTCTTTAGTTCTTTGAGCCAGATCAATAGCCAAAAATAAATATAAAATTTCTTTGTTACACCAATGTAAAAATAATCTGCCCCTGTATATAAAGATAATAATAACTTATACTAATGTGAGTCTTCAAAAACTCTACACCCTTTGTTAAACGTTTATTCTGATTGATCTAAGGTTTCTCATCTCCAATAAATTAAAACTGATACATAAAAAAATATATAGGAAATGATCAACTTTATACTAATGTAAGTCTAAAAAACACTTACATCCTTTATTAACCATTAATTCTAATAGCATCTAAGGGTTGTCATCTATGATAAATTAAAATTGTGATACCTCAAAGAATTCATGCCTAAACTTACCGTTGGATAGGGCCATTTAGAATGTGACTGCCACCAAGCTTTTAAAAGAGAGGTAGTGTCCCCCGGAAGCTTCCCCGCTCTTCTCTTTCGTAGAATTTCTTCTCTTATGTCCACAATCTTGTCCTTGTAACCCTAATCAAGAGCAAGAAATTGGGATAAGCATTCTAATTTCAATGATTCACTCATTCATGCATTGCAATATATATATTTTGTAATATTGTTAACTACCTGTTTAAGCTCATGCTTCAACTCCTGCCTCACGCGCTCCATCAAAGATCTTTCACTTTCAGTGGGAACAAGAGGGCCAAAGCTGAGACTATCAGCACCATCCATGCTTCCTTCGTATAAGTTTGCATTGCTCTCAGCCTGGTCTTCTTCATCATCGGACATAGTTGCACCAGTTCCTTCCCCAGGAGATACACCTGTTCATGCATCATATATATAGCTTCATTACATATAACTTTTCCATCTATATTGTGTATGTGCGATTAATCAAGTACTTTTCTATGAGAGGCTGCATACAAGTTATTCATTAGAATCTTAAATTTGTATCCCAATTCATGTCATTGTTTCTTTAGTTTTTACACGTACATACAAATTAAACTACAATAACTGATTCCTGGTCACATATGTTGCTAACACCCTTGTGAGCAATGGAAAGCCGAAGCTCAAAGATCAATGACATGGCTCCTGTATTCTGAAACTATAGATCATGTTCCTCTCCGTCAACACGCTTGCATGCAAGGAAAAAACCTTTCATAAAAGGTTCATTGTACCACCAATATAAAAACCTTAATAGGTTTAGAAATAATGTGCACACTAAAAAATTTATATTATTATTACATCACACTTTTTTCAAATGATAAGATTTAAAAAAACACGTTTTAACATTTTTTTTTTTTTATCGATTTTTAGTGTGCAAATATCATTACTTTAAAATGCAAAGCAACTTTTATTTATTTTGATATGTATAATTATCCTTCCTTACCAAAAGAATATTTTATTTTTTTTCATTTTTATTTACTCCACTTTTTTATTTGTATTTATTCACTCAACTTTTATGCATCCAATAACAAGGGTAAAACATAAGATTTTTGTCTCCATTAGCGAAAGTCCCTCTCTCAAGTTGGATCAAAATTAAATTCTTAAAAATATGGATCAACGGGGTGACATTTTGGAAAGGGGGGGGAAGGCTAGCACCCTGTTGGTTGTGCAGCTTTCCAATTCATACTTTTTTATTTCCGTTCCTTCAATTTTATTTTACTCCTTCCTTGTGAGAGTGATAATTTAAAAGACACAATAACATGGAGGATTCAAACAAAGACTTTTGTTATAGTTGAAACTTACCAGTCAAGCTTTGTAGAGACTGCTCGAGCTCCCAGCAAGCCATAACAGCTTCCATGGCATGAACGCGAACATGTTGTTGCAATTGTTCTTTAAAAGCGCAAAGCAATAGAACATAATGCGTCTACAACAAAGATAAGAGCAAAACTTACAAATTAAGGAGCTTCATATATAAATAAGGACATTTTTCTTAAAAAGTAAACTCGAGACAATATTCGAAAGTAATAAGGAGAAAACTAGAACAGTCAGAAGAAGATAAACGAAATTGATTATATATGGTGCAAAATGTCAATAAATGATTAATTTTCCTGTAATTCAGTAATAAGGTAAACTTGAATAAGTGACTTAGTAATAAGCTAGATCATGATGTCTAAGTCAATGCAAGAACAAGCATTAATAGAAAAGGAAAGATAGTAACACACTTTTAACACTCTTTTATATGCTCTCATTAGATAACCTGAACTCACTTTTTATTAAGTAATATTTATATAAAATTCATGTAATTATAAAGAGTGTGCTAAAGAATATATTTTTATTATTTCTCTTTTTTAGTAAAATTTTAAAAATTATTCAATATTAAAAATTTTATCATCTTTGCCTCTCCCCGATCATTGTCTGAAGTTAGTAACAAGTTTCAACGAACGTTGAAAATGAATCAAATTAGATTGATTTGTGCATTAACAAGAAGATTCCCAAACTGCCACCGACTTCAGGACAAGTTGTACATATCGAATTAGTATAGAATGAACAAGGTCCCATTATTGCTTCATTATTGTACTTGGGAAAACAAGTAACGTAAACGAGGGAGAAAGGGTCGAGAGAACTTCGAGTTGGTATCTAAGAACATATTCGACAAGAACTCAAAAACTAAACCACAAAATTAAGTTTCAGCCAAAAAGAAAAGAAAAAAACGAAGTGAACCATCGAACAAGTGGGGAAGGTTATGACAACATGAAGATTCTAGAAGAAAAGCACTCTTAAATTAAAGGGAACACCTCAACACCATCAAGTACCATCAAGTGGCGCTACACCAGGACAAATCAGATTCACTGACTCGCTGGTCCTACTACAGTCCATCATTAAAAATTGTTACTTTTCCTTCGTGAATTCTGCACCTAGCACCTACAATCATCTAACTGATCCACCCTAATTGATAGCGCCCCTCCTTTTATTTTTATTTTTATTTTTATTTTTATTTTAAACAACAAACTTCAAAAAATCAAAAACGGAAGGTCTAAACTTAGCATAACAAGGGGCCAAAAAATTATTCAAAAAAATAAAAAGATAAAAGATCTTACGTTTGCGATTTAACAAACGCTAGAATTAACGACATTTGTCAAAGCATAACAAATTCCCAGAGGAAAAAGAAGCTCAATAGTTAATACTACACACCAAGAACACAAAAAAAAAAAAAAAAAAAAAAAACTAGACAAGAAACGAAGACAACCTTAAATCAAATCATTCAATTAACGTAGTGGGACAACACACATGAATAATAGGATTAATGATAAAAGGTAGAAAAATAATAGGTTTTGAGATAAGGTAAAAAGACAAACCATGAATTGATCAAGTTCCTTCTCATCAACAACTCCATTTCCAAGGCCAGAGTACTTGTCAACCACGCGCTGCGATTGTTGAAGCTGAGCATCGATCCGAGGAAGCTGGTCAACGGGAGTGGCAATCCTCAAACACGAAACGTGAGCCGATAACAGTTGATCGTAAAGAGGGTGTCCCAAAATGTCTGCTTTGTATTCTGCCAAATCCTCCGATTCGCAATTACTCTCCGTCCGGTTCCGATCCATGCTTTTCTCTGACCCCATCATGCCCCGAACGTCGTCGTTTTGCACTGTTGAGTCCGGTTGCAAGTGGAGGAAATTCTGTTGCCGAAGGGTCGCCGCGTTGTTGAGCCACGTCGGAGCTGCTCCTCCGCCGCCTCCGCCGGCAGAGAGAGGTAGAAGCCTCTGCATGTCTCTTCCCTGACTTAACTGTTGCTCGTCCGTGAATTGCTGAAAAGTGATTTCGTGGGGTAGATGGTCCTGAAAAGCCATTTTTGCATAAGCACTTTTTTTTTTTTTTTTTTTTTGTTTAAAAAAAAAAATTCTTGTTCTTCCCACTGCCACTACATTTGAATGGATTTCATGAGACTGGGATGGAAAAGCAGAACAAAAAAGCTGAAAGTTGAGAACTTGAAGTGGGAAAAATCACGGTGAGGAGAGGGGGGAGTGAAAGGTAGGGGCGGTGAAAGGAAGGAAGGAAGAAGAGGTTTGGAAAAGCACTTTTTTAAGGGGGGAGACTTTTTGAAGGGAAGACACGAAGATCGAAGGAGAGAAAACAAATCAAGGGTGGGATTGATGATAACGTGGAGGGATTTGTGGTACCACCTTATTGGAGATTTTCTTGTAATAAGACAAGGATTGATCAATGATGTTGGGGGCAGCTAATGACATTATTATTTGTTTAATGACCCTTAATAAAATAATACTATTTGCATTTTTAACTAATGTTTTGTGTCATTATTATACTTTCTTGTTTAAATCTTTTAGGATATGGTTCCGGAAGAGTACACAGTTTGCCGACGTGTTGTTTTCATTTTTTTCTTTAGCGATGGGGAAAGATATTTAAAAAAAATAAAAAAATTGTTTCACTGTTTGAACTAATTGAAAGATGAGGACGACTTTTTCTTTGAGATGAATCAGTCCTATTCCCCCTTACCTTTCTTTTTCATACAGCATAAAAAAACAGGAATGGTTCACTTAGGAAGTGCTAGGTCACATTTAGAGTATAAAATAGGGTGGCAATAGGTGATGGTAGGGATTGGCACAAGATTAGTAACAAAAATTTGATGGACACTTTTTGTGTTTCTTGTGATAGATTTATTGGAAGTGACAAGTTACTTTTTCAGTTACCTTGTTCATCTAGATTTCTCTTTAATCGTAAGATAGTTCAAAACTGTTAATGCTCTCTCTCTCTCTCTCACTCACTCATATATTCTCAACGGACCCAAAACGACGTATGAGGGGGGAGTGGCAGTGTTGTGGGCTGGCCACTACCCAACCCGAAAGCGACATGAGCACCCATGGTCGACACGTGTCCTAACGAGGTTTCTTGGACCACAACATAGTACTGCAAGATTTAGAAGCGCGAGGCAATTGTGAACGAATCAAGTTGATACACATTTAAAAGACTGAAACATTGGGCACTGAGGGTGTTGGGAGTGTGGGGCTATAACATAACTGTGTTGTGTTGTGTTGTGTTGTGTTGAGCTGAATATGAATATCAGAAGGGGGAAAAGAGAGGTGCCGGCGGCTGAGCATTGCGTGGGTGGACACACATAGAGAGAGAGATGCACGCAGACAGAGACAGAGGTCACGCGCGACTGTTTCGTGGTCCCTTTTAAGTTAAGACAAAAACTTCAAATAAAGGAAGAAGGGTTTGGGATTGTCAATTTGGGATTGTGGTGTTTGGTTGGATTGATCGGTGTGGGCCTTTACCTGAACTTGTGGGATCCACTCAACTTTCACCTTACTCGCACTTCTTGCCTCCCTTATTGCCCATACTGGTAGTCTTGTACTGTATGTTTGTACAATCCCATTTTCTATCGGCCCGCCCATCAAGATAAGGTGGGTTCGGTGTTGGTAAATTATTGGAGTAATTATAGATTTAGGTTAATCTAATGATTTGATTCACATGATCTAATTTAATTAAAAAATTTGGGTTAAGTATGCTTATCATATCCGTTCAAATTAAAACTAATTAATGTACCAAGAAAAAAAAGCTAATTAAACTTAGTTCGAGATAGAAGGATTGACGAGATATTATTGATGAATTTCCTCCTGTTGTAATAGTCGGTGGTGCAATTATAAATACTCTAACAAAGAAATTAAAGTATTAATTATTGCACAAATTAATTATTATTTTAACAGAAAAATATTTCTGTAGATAAGTTATCTGCATTTACTCCCAAAACGATGTTGTTTTGGGATTGAAATATTAAAAAATTATAATTATAAAGACTATAATAATCCTGAAATAAATTAAAATTACAAAAACACCATGATTTTTGCCCCAAAACGACATCGTATTGGGCTTACTGCAGAAAAAATGAACCCTTATTTTAATAATCAACACTACACATTATGGATGTTCATCAACCGATCCAAACTAATTCAAACCGCGGTGACCGAACCTAAAAATCGATAACCGCATAAACCGAAAAACTGAAAAATCGAAAAAAATCGCAAATTTTAATTGGATTGAATCGGTTTTTGGATTGTTAATGAAAATCGAACCAATCCAAACCGATCCAATATATTAATTTCCCTCTACCTACTTGGTCATTTCTCCATTCATAGCTCAAAAATTTCTAAACCCAAGATCCATTAACCCATCAACTAAACCCAAGAAAAAATCTAGTCACATCTCATTAATAAGATTTTATCTGTGTAGAGTTTCATATCTCATTACCTAAAAAAAATATTATCGTTTACTGATGCTTTTGTATTTCAAAAAAATTACAAAGTCAATATATACAAAAGATGTTATTTGCACAATAATTATGAAACAAATTTTAGGATTTTCAAAAAATCGAAAACCGATCCAATCCAAACCGAAAAAATTGGATTGGATCGGATCGGATTTGAAAAAAAATCCAAACCGAATGGATCGCACATGATCAAACCGAAGGGATTAGATCAAATGATTTTTGCTTTTAAAACCGATCCAATCCAGACCGCAAACACCCCTACTACACATATAAGATAAAATTATTTCTACATCTACTTTACGTATAGCAATGACAGGTGTATGGTTATGATTTCTCATATTTAATGTTTTCATTTTTTGTATGGTTATGATTACTCACATTTAATGCTTTCACGTATATATACGACAAGTATTTCACTGCTGCACGTACAGAAGCTGCAAAAATATAAACCCCCACATATAATATAGTTAATTAAATTAATATGTTACACTGCATTACATTACCCTACTCTACTTATAATTAATATGTTACACTACTCTACACCAATGATGGAAGTAGGAATTGATATGACAGGCAAAATTTTTTGTTGTTTAATCAATCTTTAATTTAGCTATGGTTTTGCAAATGTGTCATTCACAGATGTTTTTCATTTACTTTATTTTTAATATGAACGGTCTCATGAAATTACACTTCCTACTATATATATATATATATATATATATATATATATATATATATATATATATATGGTAAAATACACATCCTATTATATACTTGCAAACAAATGTTACTTCTATTTCAAAGATTTAAAGAGTTGTAAATTTATATTTTTCCCAAAAAAATATCTTTAGACAGGTTTGTAAAACGTCAAAAAGTAAGAGTAGGCTAAAAGTGTGTAAAAAGCCAACGCAATAGACCGGAAGTGATAAAAATATCAAGAATACTAGAGATGAAAGTCAGTGGACAAACAACAACGATCTTGAAAATAATGGAGTAAAAATATGCATTTTTCCGCATGCCTTCCTTTTCCTTTGTTTTTGTCTTATTTATTTTCACTGATTGAATGCTATTATGTAAACGTAACAAATAATACTTACCTATATCTCAATCTCGTTAACCTCACGTTGTAGATAAGATACACAGCCACTTCCACCTTTTCTGCTATCTCAAATAAGTCTTGTTCTTTCTTAACAGGTGTAAACCAACAACTTGAGAAAAGTGGTGTGAAGCATACCAAAGATGACATCATCAGAGACTTGTTCGTGGTGGAGAACCAAATTCGAGAATCTTAATCTTGCTGATTGAAAGCTTCGAACATGATAATGATTCAGCTGATAATACCTTTGGTCAGATGCACTTGTCGATTGAAAGCTTCAAACCTAATGATTCAGTTTATGAAATCTTGGGTCTGATGCTCTTGTCATTTTGTAAGAAACATTAATCCACTCAAGTTAACTCAAACATGGTCACAAGGCGAGGGAGGACTAAAGCTCTTGCATGTCATATGTTAGTTATGATTACATGATTTTTTGCTGTATTCTGTATCTGACCTTTCATGTACGAAGAGAATTTATGGGTGGAGACTATTCCATAAATCCTGAGTTTACTGAGATGATTAATCTCACCCTATTTGGGAACATGTTTCAGGTACTCCAGATGCTCCAGGAGAGCTCTCGCATGGCAAGAGACTCGTATAAGGTGGTCAGGTGGCCAACTGAGTAGATGTTAATTTAAGATGTTTTCGGATGACTGTATAAATATTTGGTAGCATGACGCATATGTTAGAAATTTATTTTATGGGCAATATTAATTAATTAGTTTTGTATTTAAAATTAATCGAGTTAATGGATATTTCAATATTATTATTGTAACTAGCTCATTGTGATCACATTGAATTGGGCTTCTGGCATCTGTTGTTATTGGGCCTAGTTGGGCAGCAGTGTAGGCTTTAGTGTGACCCTGGTTTTCCATGATGGGTGGATCCAGTGGACACAGACTCTTTTCTAGGTTATTAGCTAGGTCCCATCTCTAGCCTATAAATATTGGAGTTAAGCTCCATAAGCCATCATGCTCCCATCGCTGAGGCTGCCTTTATCGAAATAGGTGATAGAGAGGAAGATCTGGCATGTAGTCCTTTCAATCTTTCGACTTTGTGACGATCCAATAAGGTACACACAATCCCAACTTTGATTTCATATTGTTTAAGTATTTTATAATCATATACATGATCCAGGGTAAAATATTTCTATCAAATGCAATAATTTTTAGAAACACATATTGGAAAAGTGTTTCATGTTGTTTGAGCATGTTTGGTTCACGAGATATTATTGTTGTTTAATAATTATTATATGTTAATTATCTGCCCAAAGGGAATTTTTAATATATAATAATAAATTACATGAAGATAAATATTATTGATGGGAATATCTAATTGAAAATTATTTATCTGTCCAAAGGGGATAAATTTCTTGAAAATCACATATGATGCATTTATGTTCGAATTAAGGAGATATATAATTTATAAAATTTATCTGCCCAAAGGGGATAAATTTTAGACAATTGTATATAATTTTCTCCGTTGTTAAATCTTCATGTGATGAAAAATAATTATATATTATATACTCTGCCCAAAGGGGAGTCTATGATATTTAATTATTTTTGTTATTGCTCATGATTAATTTATTACATTATGTGTATAACTTTTGGTGATAAAGATTAACTTGTGTTAAATTCTATCAATTATGAATTTTATTTTATTTTTGGGTATATTTTGGTGCAAAATGTATTGAAAAATTAGCTCTCATTTGATATTATTGTATAATTTTGTACTCTCAACCTGTGTTGCATGCTGTAATATTTTGTTTATTGGATTGTATGCTTCCGCTTGAACTATTTACATACAAAAAAATTATTGAGGAGTGCTTCTAGTTATTTCATGCAATTTCCTGCCCAAAGGGGGTTATTGTGTGTTTTAATTGGAAGCTTAACTGTAATAAAATTATTGGAGGTGCATTGGTCTAGGTGATCTATCTGCCCAAAGGGGACAGATCTCTGAAGCCAGTGTATGCTCATTAATTGATTCATCTACATGAAAGTAAGTGGGAGTAAATATATTTTCTTAGTACTTTATGTAGATGACATTTTATTTGCTAGTAATATGTTGATTTATTGAATAAGACAATAGCCTTTTATCTAAAAGTTTTGAAAAGAAAGACCTTAGAGTAGCTTCTTTTGTATATAGAACACGAGTTCTTTAGAATCTTTTGATTCCCTTAATTAGTGGGAGTAATACTCAATGCTTGCTTTTGAATATTTTAGATTTTTTTTTTATTCCTTTGGTTAGTGGGAGTCATATTTAGTTTGTTTCTTTTCTATGCAAACTGATAATTATTTTGTGATATTTGTTTGAATTTACGTAATTGATGATGATCATCATTATTATTATTTCTCCTGTCGACTAAGAAATATATGTATGGAATAATATCTTTAAGCATGTTGTGAGCTTAAAGGTGATTGGATGTCACAAATTTTGAGATCTCATGTTGTACTGTGACATACTGGCTTATTTAAGCAAAACAATTTCATGTTGTTTAGAAATTGCAGTGATGCGATTTTATATTGTTGAGAAATCGTATCAAGAAGTGCAATTTCATGTTGTTTAGAAATTGTGGTAATGCAATTTCATGTTGTTCAGAAGTTGCATTACAGAGTGTAATTTCATGTTGCTTGGAAATTGCACTAATGTAATTTCATGTTGTTGAGAAATTACATTGAGGACCGATAAGAATTAGTGTGTCACATTGTTGATCACATTTTGGCACTAATTCTTACTACACTACTAGGCCTTGATTCATGAAGATATAATACTCATTGTATGTGAGTATGGAAGGTCATATGCTATGATATTTTCGGTATATTGATCGCCATATTCCTATGAGGAGATTATGTTGGATTGAATTGTGTTGAGATGCTGAAATTGGAATATTGTTTTTCAAAATTGTGGCCACGTAAAATTATTTTTTAGTTATTAACCCGATAGAGTCGTTTTCGAAATAAAATGATTTTCAAAATAATGTTAAATTAATTAATATAGCCCAAGTGGGAGAATGTTAGAAATTTATTTTATGGGCAATATTAATTAATTAGTTTTGTATTTAAAATTAATCGAGTTAATGGATATTTCAATATTATTATTGTAACTAGCTCATTGTGATCACATTGAATTGGGCTTCTGGCATCTGTTGTTATTGGGCCTAGTTGGGCAGCAGTGTAGGCTTTAGTGTGACCCTGGTTTTCCATGATGGGTGGATCCAGTGGACACAGACTCTTTTCTAGGTTATTAGCTAGGTCCCCTCTCTAGCCTATAAATATTGGAGTTAAGCTCCATAAGCCATCATGCTCCCATCGCTGAGGCTGCCTTTATCGAAATAGGTGATAGAGAGGAAGATCTGGCATGTAGTCCTTTCAATCTTTCGACTTTGTGACGATCCAATAAGGTACACACAATCCCAACTTTGATTTCATATTGTTTAAGTATTTTATAATCATATACATGATCCAGGGTAAAATATTTCTATCAGCATAATCATGCATATGTATAGTTTGTATATGTTTTGTAACATCCCATGTGCACCCGGCATATGCGATAAAACTTATCACATATGTTTTGTAACACCCCGAAAAAGTTCACATGCCTTTATGATTTATTTCAGAATCACCTATGTCTCTGTCTTTTTTTCTTATCACATATGCTCATGTAATTTGTAGAAAATAAAAAATCATATGGACATATGTAATAAAAAAATATATTCTTTTACAAACTACAGAGGCATATGCGATAAAAAAATCATATGAACATAACTGATTCTGAAATAAATTATAGAACCATTGGTGAATTTTTTCCTAAAATATAAATATGATTATTTTTTCTAACTGCTTATATCAAAACAATACCATTATATTAGATTATATATATTTTTTAATTTTCAATATAAAATATAATTTTATATTTATTTATTCAATTTTAACGATTTAACTGATAACTCTGTGACTCGCTACTTTAACCGAGTCAATAATCGATTCAAGTTATAAGATAACTTCCAACATGCAGTTGAAAACATGATTTTTCACCCTTCTTGTTGCACTTCTATTCAAAAGAATTTTATTTCTTTTACTTCTATACTTACGATTTTTTTTCTACTTTATTTATTTTTTGAAGTAAATAACACCGTGAAATACATGATTTAAATTAGGGGAATATTACTCTCTTGTCACATGAGAATAGTTCTCTTATGCTATAGAGAGAATCCAAGTGAGGTTACCACTAAGAAGTAAAAAGAAAAAGAAAAAAAGAGAGAGGGGATGCAATTTTTGAAGTGAGAGAACATGAAATAACTTATCTCATGTAAAATGAGAGTAGTATTTTCCTTTAAATTAATGTAAATTCCTTAACAAAACAAAAAAATCATATCAATGCAAAATCATTTACATTGTCATGAAAACTAATTAGAAAAATAAAATAAAAATAAAGGCAATATTTGTTGGCAATTTCTGAAGTGGTAGCAGGTTGCATTATCTTTTATGTAATCCAAGGTGGACCCCACTCTCAGTTCAGCAAGTTCTCCGCTGCACGAGCAAAGCGAAGAATGAACACGGTCACGACGGCTTCATGGCATACTCTCTAACACCACCACCAACCCCTCCTCCTCCCTCTCTCCGCCTCCCCCGCCGCTCCCTCCTCCTCCTCTCCACCACGACAACCACCCTCTCCCTCCCTCCCTTCCCTTCCCTCTCCTCCGCCTCCACCACGACACCACCACCACCACCCAACACCACCATCACGGACCGCGTATTCATGGACTTCAGCCTCTGCCCCAACTACTTCCTCCCCAACCGTACCCTCGGCGACAACGTGGCCACCCTCTGTACGGACTCCACCCCTTTGGGCCGTGTGGTTTTGGGCCTGTACGGAAACCTGGTCCCACTCACCGTCTCCAACTTCAAGTCCCTGTGCGTTGGTTCAAACTCCAACGCCTCTTCCTACAAGAACACACTCGTCCACAAGATTTTTCCCGGCCGTTATTTCCTCGCCGGCCGCCAGGGCCGCCCCGACAAGGGCGAGGTCCGGCCGCCGCATGACTTGGCGCGCAACACCGAAACGGTGGACCCCAGGGCCTTTTCCCTCTCCCATTCCAGACCCGGCGTCGTTTCGCTCTCGCTATCCGAAAACGACGACGACGATCAAATAAAGCTTGACCCCAGTTATCGAAACGTTGAGTTTTTTATTACCACTGGACCTGGCCCTTGCCCCCAGCTCGATAATAAGAACATTGTCTTTGGAACCGTGCTTGAAGGTAACTCTTTTTCTGTGTTCATGTCTTTCACTGTTCTCGTTATTGAGTTACTGGGCTTCCTTAGAATGTTATTTTGTTATGAGATTTCGGAATCAACATTCTTTTAAGGTAACAGAAAATTGAAAAGAATAGAACTTCCTTGAAGGGAATTGGGAATTTGGCACAATATTGGTGTTGTCATCATTAGAGGTTAACGAGCCTAGCTTCGTCTTAAAAGGCGAAGCCTGTATTTAAATGTTAAATGTGTGAGGCAAAGAAGCCTGTTACTTGTTATAAATTATTGACATGTGGCCTGACTTATTTACAAAAAAATAAAAGTCTGGTTCAGCCTGTTTAAAAAAAAATTAGACAACAAAAATTTATCTAAACAGAATATACAATCAACAACACTAGTAACTCTATAAATATTCATAAATTCAATGTATATCCAATCAGCATAATATAGAACAAAGTCATTCAAAAACTCTGTTTAACCAATAAAATGGGGTGTGAAATGGATTGAGGAGAAAGAGAAGGCTAGTACAAGTAGTATAAAAAATATAAAAATAAAAATAAAAATAATATGCTAGGCCAGCCTGTGAGGCCGAGCTTTTGAATTGGAGCCTATGGCCTTTTTAATAAACGAGCTTTTATTCAGGTTCAGGCCTGGTGCCAACAACCAATTTTAGACATATAAGCTCAGGTCTTCACGAGCCGAGCCAAAGGCCCCTGGTTTGTTTAGCACCCTAGTCATCATGTTGGAAATTTGAAGTGTGAGGGATAAATAATGAGTCCTACGTTAGGAATGAAGTAATGAACTATGGAAGAATCACACAAGTGGAAAAATCCATATAAATAAGCTTAATGTTTAGATTGGTGTGGAGTTCTTTTATTGTAGTTTGAGTTTCCTACTTTGTCCTGATGTGATTTGGAGTTCACATGTTCATTCATATATTGTAACTAAACCTGGTGAGAACGGTTATTGAATAATTATACCACTATTTTATGCATAAAACATGTTGTGTATCAACCTGTTGACATAATGACACGAGAGTTGTTAAAATATTGAAACATTTGATCCTTTTGGGGACTGATTATATGAATCGTAATTATAATCTTTATTAACAAAGGCAGTGCTCAGCTCCTAGTTGAATCTAATTGCAGGGTTGGATGTCGTCACAGCCATAGCTTCCATTCCCACATACCAACCATCTGAACGAATTCGCCAATTTAATGACTTGGCTGAATTTTTTGGAGATGAAAGGGCCCAGAATGCTCGTGGCATATGGAACAGGCCTCTTACAACTGTCTATATAAGTGACTGTGGGGAGCTAAAAGTTGCAAAGCCTTCCCTTATGCCTTCTCTGCCATAATTTCTTTCCCTGTATATATTATATTATCCCAGAGGACTGGTGTATGTAAAATCATACTCACAAATTCTTTGAAAGGAAAGGATGATGCATAAAACCTGAAGTGAACATAATGAATGACTTGAATGTTGAAACTCGAAATCTTTAGTTTAGTTCATTCATTACAAAGCTAGGACATTATAAATACAGGCAGTGAACTGAAACATTGGTATGGTATGGCAGAGTCACTTGTAAGTCAGTTATACAAACTGAATTCTTATTGTGAACATATCTGTTTCTTTCTGCTTCAGATGCCCACAAAGATTTTAGACATTTCCAGAAATGTCAAGGAGGATTTGTCTTCTTTTAAAGATAATCTCACTCAGCTTAGTTAAACTATCATGGGATTCATGGCGTCAAGCATAGTTTCCTACAATTTCATATTGTTTCAATTTCATTGTCCTTAAGGAGTATTGTTACATGAATACATAAACTTCCAAGAGAAAAGAAAAAGAATACAGATGTTGGGGATGCTTCTGTTTTGTATCTTCCGACTTCTAATTCTAACTCTTCTGGAAGAAACTCATCATCTATGATTGTATGAGCGATCCTTGTTTATATTTCCATGGTTTGTTACCTCGGTGAAGGAAGAAGATTTTGAAGCCTTTGTGGAGAGGGAGCAATCACTCCATGACCGTCTCTTGGTGAAGCCTATCATTTGCTGCTGGAAAGCACAAGAGCAACCGTGCTTTAAATTGTGCAGCTCACAGCTGCAATTTTTGTGGTATGGTCTCCGCTCTATCTCCATGCTATGCACAGATATGCTTGCATCAAAGACACATCGAAGCAGCACTTGAGCTGCTCCAATGGTCATTCTCTTCTCCCTCTTTGGTAGTTTCTTACAAAGGGTTTGTCAATGAGTGTAGATGCGTCCAAAGTGAGGGACAGTGTATGAGTTGGTGCTTATTTGAATGCTATTCAATACTTTGTATGGTTCTGTTCCTGAGTGCTTTTATAGACATGGGGACAGAGAGAGCAACAAACGAGAGAAAAATAGTGTTATTCTCCACTGAAAAACCCGAGGAAATTTGGCTTTAGAGAAATCTTAGACAAAGCAGTGAGGGGACTGAGGTTGTCTAACGATTCTGCCAAGGTAGCGGTTGTGGTTGATGTTGACGAACTCGGTCGGCAAGTGCACCGGTCGTACAAGTAATAAAGTGATAAAATAGAGTTGTCGATCCCACGAGGACTGATGACCAAGCAATAATCTATTTATTTAATTAAAGTTGGATCGATCATTAAAGGTTTTCTTGAGAATATTGTGATTAAAGTAAAAAACAGAATTTATAAACCTATTTTTTTGGTTTTTAATATTTTAGAAATTTAATTCAGAATTAATTAAAGCTAAAATAAATTGATTTAAGTTTTCAATAAAAAGGCGTAGTTAGGATTCAACTTCCCCAATGGTTTCTTAACGAGTTTGCTTACTCTTACGATTACATTCAAGATTAAATTATTAACAGCTCTTTCTATAACTAACTAAATCCCAATCCCTTGGTAATTTAATTCTTTATTCTAATCCAAAGCCTAATCCCTTAGTACTTTTTCATAAAACAAGCATTAACGCAAGAACTCACAGTTATAAAATTCACAAGTCTATCTCTAGATCATGTAAATTCCAGCAATCAACCAATCAGAATCACATACCAACATCCCTATTGTCATATATGACTCATGTGTTTATTTACGAGTGATCAAGTCATAAATAAAACTAAGCATAAATATCAGATTGATTGCATAATTTAGAAACAAGAATGTAATTCATAAGAATAAACAAACATCAACTAAGAACCCATTGGTTCTGTATCTTCCTAACTACTGAAAGTAAATTAGCTAGACATAATTATAAATGCAGAATAAAAATCTACTGTAAAAGAAACTGAGTTCATGGTAAACTTGTCTAAAAGTGATGATCAATGGTGCAGAGTTGACTCCTTCCTTCTCCTCTGCCACGATCCAGTGCTACGCTTATGCTCCTTCCTTCGATTCGTCTCAAGTGCCTTCTTTCTCCGCGTTCCAGAATGATTTTTACGGCTTCCTTCGCGTTGTATTTAAAGGGAAAATATGGGCTTTAATTTGCTGATCCGCTCGCTCCATCGGTCGCCTATGCTAAGACCTTAGCGAGCTGCTGGCCATTTTGCTCGCTCTAGCTAGCAACTTTGCTAGCTGCTCGCCCACTTGCTAGCTCTAGCTAGCAACTTTGCTAGCTACTCGCCTACTTGCTAGCTCTAGCTAGCAACTTTGCTAGCGTTACAATTTTTATTTTATTTATTATTTCATTTCTGATTTTCCATTGCTCCGCGGATTCGTTGCCTTGTTTTGTTACTTTGTTATTCCAGTATTCCAGTCTCAACAACCTGAAACAACAACAAATATTTAGAATTTGTTTATTTGTTGACAATTCATTCTGTTTTACTATTTTATTGTTTTAACACTATATTTTTAACTATTTTAGTCATTATTTGAACTCTTTTTAGCCATAAAACATAGTGTCTTAGACACTTATCAAAACATTCCCAGATTTACTCATTGTTGTCCTCAGCAATGAATTGAATTAAAAACATGGAATAATGTAAGCATGCTTAATATAAAACTAGGCAATACATCAATTTATGAATGATCAGACTTAGACAAAAAATAATAGGATTTTTAAGAACAGACAATTAACTAAGCAGACTTGAAAGTAAGTAAGTTATAAAATCGAAGTATGAGTTCAGTCAATCAAGCATAAACATTGAGTTTTAACACATCCCTCACTAGATATATCAAGTCACTCCTCACTCATCTGTCTAAGGGTAACTGTTTCACTCAATTTTTCACTGTTTCAATATTTTCATAAGCTTGATAATATTCTCACTTTCCATAATTAATTCACATGCACAAAGATCAAGAGGTCTTTATTCAGGTTGTAATGGGGTTGGGCTGAAGGTAAGATAAATAAGGAAAAATTAGCTAAAATAATTAAATACATAAAGATCATGGTAAAGTGTAAACACTCAAAAAATAATCCTTTTTCTCCTTTCCTTCCTCCTTTTTCTTTTTCAGCACTTTTATTTCTTTTTCTGTATTTTTCTTTTCTTTTTCCAACCTACAATACTTTTCTCCTTTTCATTTTCATTTTTCAACACTTTTATTTGCATAGAAACAATAAATAAGAATTAATTTTTCACCATTTTTCAACCTTTGCTTTTGCTCCCTTCGCCTAACCTCCTTTTTCACCACTTTTGAATTACATGACGAAGTACTCATGTTTACACCCTACCATGAAATTTCTATAATCCAATTTTATTTAAGGTAGACGTGTATGTAGAGTGGCTAATTAAGATGACAGGTATTAAGAACAAAAAAGGCTTAAGCTCAAGGGGCTAAACAAAGGATATCATCATGGTTGGCTTTTTGGCTAACTAGTTAAAACAATAAAATGCCTCAATCATTTCAATCATGCATGCAAATAATTACTTTAAGGAGAAACAAAGCAAGTTCTGGTAATATTTTCAACAGTAAAATGCACACTAAAAAGAGTTTTTCTGTTTAGGCTCAAACCTCACGGTTATATGTGTGCAATTCAGTAATTTATGCTCTTTCTCAATCACTCATACTGTAATTTTATTATTCTTACTGACTGTTAGACTAACTCGATCAATGTTTATTCTTAAAATAAAAAATATATTCTAAGTCATCACATCATAAATTAATTTTTCTGACTAATTCTAACTTAGCATGATTTAGTAATCCACACAGAGAAAAAAAAAATGAAATGAAATGAAGAGGAATAAGGAAGAGAATTTTCCCTGAAAATATTTGCGGCTCTTCTCATCACAGGGATCATAGTTGTACCAACTGCTACTACTGCTACTATATATATGGTGTGGTGCGTCCCCATTCCCAAATTTAGGAATTTGTTGTCCTCAGCAATTAATAAATCAAAAAGAAAGAACTGCACACATCAACTCAAAAATATCATCAGATAAAGTCAGTAGTAGCAATCATGCTCATAACAGAGTGAGAAAATAAAATCTGTACATCACCAGAGTCATCACTAATCAAAATAGATAAACAAAAGAAAAATAAAACTAAAATGGTCCTAAAAAGAAAATAAAATCTGCTGGCATCCTAAAATAAACTAAAATAATTAACTTAAAAGCGATAAATTCTTAGGCTGCCTCCTAAGAGCGCTTGTTTAACGTCATTAGCTTGACGTTACAGCTTCATTAATCATGGCGGCTTGTAGCCGGAATTCAAAGATGATGCCATTCCTTTTATCATAAATATTGCTTTGCCGTAATAGTGCTCTCGTGCATATGGGCTAGAAGGTTTGGCCTCAAGAACTCTATACTTAGTCTTGATGTTTGCCATCTTCACCTCCGGCTTGCAACTCTCATCTGGCTTATGATCTTTATTTTCTTCTTCTTCAGCCTTCTTTTCCTCAATAAAGAAAATTTTCTCTGGCTGAGTTGTAGGTGGTGGAGTCTCTTTTTCAAACATTCTAAGAATAGCCCTTTCTCCTTCCACCCTTAAGATCAATTCACCTTTAGGCACATCAATTAGTGCTCCGGAGGTTGCTAAGAAAGGTCTCCCAAAGATCATGGGAACAGTAGTGTCCTCCTCTATATCCAAGATAACAAAGTCCATCGGGAAGATGAACTTGTCCACCTTAACAAGTATGTCCTCTATTACTCCATATGCTTGCTTGGTGGAGCGGTCAGCTAGTTGCAGAATCATATTGATCGGCTTCACTTCTGTGATTCCCAGCTTTTTCATCATAGATAATGGCATTACGTTGATGCTAGCACCTAAATCACATAAAACTCTCTCTATTGTCATCGAGCCAATCGTGCAAGGGATACTAAAACTCCCTGGATCCTTTAATTTCGGAGGTAAATTCTTCTGTGTGATTGCACCACACTCCTCTGTCAAAATAGTGGATCCTTCTACTGTGAGCTTCCGCTTCTTGGTTAGGATCTCTTTTAGAAACTTAGCATATGATGGCATTTGCTCTAAAGCTTCCGCAAAAGGGATATTGATGTGCAGCTTCTTAAAAATCTCTAAGAACTTAGAGAAGTTTTTCTTCTGTTCGCTCTGCTGTAACCTCTGAGGATAAGGAGCCTTAACATACGGGTTATCCCCCAACGCTTTCATTCTTTCTTCTAAAGAAGGCTTCTTTATTATTTTTTTACGTGGGGTGTCATTTAATGGTCCTCCAATAATTATGACATGATCATCAACTTTTTCTTCAGCAGGATTTTCCTTCTCTGCATCTTTTTCACTACTCGGTGCAGCTATTGGTATTTCCACACTTTCCCTTGTAATGATGGCATTACATTGTTCCTTGGGATTAATAATTGTATTACTAGGAAAGGTTCCTGGAGGCCTCTCAGCCATCTGTTTGGCAAGCTGACCAATCTGAATTTCCAG